>NC_082395.1:9848897-9868897 GCF_031168955.1 Gadus macrocephalus
TTTACGACGGCCCCTAGGCACTCAACTGAGAATAGGTCTCCACGAGAAAATGAACAAATTACACAGCAGTCACCCCCGCACACAAATGCGCACTCAAAAGCAATTTGGGAAATTATAGGTGGGGAGGCTTTTGCTGTGTAGTCGGCGTGATGAAAAGTAGAGCTTAAAAACATTATTCGTATGCCCTATGAAAGTGTACCTCATCATTTCATCTCCATTTTCACTTGTCATATCTCATTTGCCAGAGCAGCTCGGTTGACAATGCGAAGAAAGCGTTCGAGGAGACATTTGATACGGTCAAATTGCCCATTTTAAATTAAAACAGCCCCAAATATTACATGTCTACACGCCGAATGGCTCTTTGACATGCACGCACACCGTTACTCACCATTAAAATAACCCCCCCCTCTCCCCCTCTCTTCCCAACTGCTGTTTCCTTGCAGGAATCTGACAGCAATAAAGTATGCTCTCTCTACTCCTTCGAATAACTCAACCTCGCCACACAAGCCGGAGGAGGGGGCCCGGGAACGCGGCGACCTGCTGAGCGCCTCGGCCTTCGGAACACCTGAGCGCCGCAAGGGAAGCCTGGCGGACGTGGTGGACACGCTGAAGCAGAAGAAGCTGGAGGAGATGACAAAGACAGAGCAGGACGGTAAGAGCATCCCACCGTGTGTGTGTGTGTGTGTGTGTGTGTGTGTGAGAGACGTGCATTTGTCAGCTTGTTGAGGTCCTTTTTTCCATTTTCTTGTTTGCTTTCTTTCTTTTCCCCTTCTCTGTTCGCTCTTTTTTTCTTCTCTTGTATGACTTGACTTGCATTTCTTGACACATGCACACACGCACACACACGGATCCACACACACTCAAACACACGCGCACACAAAGAGGACGACTGGAAAGAAGTGACGTGACGCTGTTTCCAGTTTGTACTGACTCTCTTCCAGTGTGACAAGGAGTGGGTGGCACAACACCTCAGCCTAAGTGTGGTCTGGCCTCCATGCCAAGGCAAACTCCCAGACTATAAAACACATCACGTTGACCCCGTGCCAGGAACATTACCTCTTTGTTTTCTTACACAGAACCCAGTTATCCAGGGCAATTATTCAAGTCTGTAGGACTAGCCCTCCTGGTGAATTCGACCTGTTTCAGATGCCCAATTACTTATGAATCTCCCAGTCTCTTCAATACACACACACCCATCCACACCCATCTACACACTCATACTGGCTTGCACACAAGCACAGAAACATACACACACACACAAATGCTGCCGATATCATATATTTGTGTCTGAACTGCATAACACAGTACAACGCAAAACAGAACAAAGCAAACCAATAAGGCAACCTCTCTGTGATAGAGTCGTTTAGTCTTTGACACACAATGGCACCCAATTTTCACCCGCAGCCAACACCCTAACACCCCACACACACACACACACACACACACACACACACACACACACACACACACACACACACACACACACACACACACACACACACACACACACACACACACACACACACACACACACACACACAAAAACCGCCTGCAGTCTATCAAGAGTATGACACAAAAACAAATATTTGAAAGAGCTACTGAAACACTCCCCCCTTCCCCCCCCCCCCCCCGACTCCATTTTTAATTAGGCTGTAGTAATATACAGTAACTAGCCTACATCCAATCAAATGCTACATCCCCTCGGGAATGCATGTGTCTTATGCAGCGTCTTGGGAGCTCTTAGCATAAGCACTTTATCAAATGAATACATTAAAAGCTCTGTTAGACTAAAAATAATGTGTCTTTCTCGCAAGTGTTCGTGTGGTGGTCTTCATTAAGGAGTAGCATGGGGCTCGCCCACACACTGATGGGGGAATACTGTTATGTTTAAGTGTGGTCTGATTTATACCTGACATCCATCAAGAAGGTTATTCAAATAGTTCGCTCTTTAAACATATTGATAGACGTTAAGCTTGTTCATTATTCACTTTGTACGCTGGAGGTGAAGTTCAACATGGATTACGATTATAGTTGAAAAGTGCGACTATCGCATGTCCTCCGATTTTGGCTTTACGTCTACGATGTACTCAACACGGCTGAGCCGCTCCACCCTCACCTGAACAGAGTCCTCTGGTGTGCGTGTGCATGCTAGTGTGTGTGTGATTCTGATTGGGGGGGGGGGGGGGGGGTTAAACTCCAGCTCTTCGGCGCTCTCCACGGCGAGAGCTGCGTTATGCTAATGAGCCCAGCTGGTGAAGGCCGGTTTTTGCCATAATTTAAATGGTCAAGTGCCGCTTGTAATGCGGGGCCGTATGCTAGCATCGGGCGCCGAGGCGGCTTTAGAGTGCCATACAGCTGTTTTAATCTCCTGTTAATAATAGAGGCTGGCTCTGTCTCATGCTCTCTGTACCCGCACTGCCAGGCAAATAAAGTCCCCCGTCGGAGGAAATTAGTTTGTGAGGAGGGAGCAGGGGGGTGGGGGAAGGGGACGAGAGGCACACAAAGTTCAACATGCATCCCCGTGATGGAGCTGCGTAAGGGGAGGCTCGAGAGCACTCGGGGCGGCCTCAGCAGTGGATGATCCGCTTCCACTGATCATTTGGACAGAAACTCAGGGAGAAATGACAAGCGACACCTGCCAACCGCTTCCTCTTCTAGTGAGGTTAAGTCACGTTGCGGACGGTCTGCGCTTTGGTAAAGAGGGTCCCCGGTCGGAAGCAGGAAAAAGGTCAGGATTCATCGGTAAGGGAGTATCAAAAGAATGTGTGACAGGGGCCATTTGCTGCCCTAATGACATCGCTAATGTGAGACAAAGAGCAGATGAGCTAAATATACCCCTGATCTGAGCATGATATTAGGGGGACAACTGCTGTGTCTAATCCTGTTGTGTTCTCGGTGGCGAGCGGGGAGGCCCACAGAAGCAGCGCACCAGCTGCTGCTGTTCTTCTGCAGGTTCCTTTCTCTGGTCATGATAGCTCCTTGTGCTGCTGGATTAGGGATAGACGGAATGACCTATTGGGATAGAGGACACTCTATTGGGACAGAGGACACCTCACTTCCACTGGTGGATGGAATGGCCCACAATTGAAATAGACTATTGGACGGTTCCGAAATGTATTTTTTTAATAAACAAACCAAATAGCGGGAGAGTCGTTTCACTTGCTATTTGAGTCAGCAATATGAACTTATTATTACATTTTACACATATTCCTATTTTGTTTCTAATTTCTCCGTTTTATTTTATTAGTGTTATTGATGACATTAGCAGTCAGCCAGTGCACACTGTCTGGACAACAGTGGCCAAGCTCAGAACTGTAGATGCTCTGACTCTCAATCCCTCCATTACTTTGTCTTTAAACCCTTTCACCTATTAATCCCTCCATCCCTACTCTCCCTCTCTGCTCCTTAAAGTGCTTTAAGTGCTTGTGACTGTGCTAATGAATGAAAATGTCCTCCCAGCAGCCACCACTGCATTTAGCTGAATAGTCACCTTTGCTGTAAAAGCTCTAATAGGCCCAGTTGCCGGCAGGGCTAACGATTGTGCCCCATGTTTATTTACTAGGTATTGTAAATGCATTATTTATGGATAAGTCTCCAGACAGCGTTTGTCAAGAGTTAAAAATGTCCATATAAAGTATTAGGCTAGAAAGAGGAACTGGCACTATTATAAAAACCCAAGGTAACCTTGATAAGATGCTCATGCAATTAGAAGAGCTTTATAAATGCACTGAAGTATGAATCAATATTGTGCAAGCCGGCAGAGAAAGAGTTTTTGTGTTTAGTCTTATTTAGTGGTCGCATGACAAGGACAGCTAGTTGGGTTTTTATCTTTGTGTTTTTTTGGCTTTCAAGGACTCTGTATTTAATTTTACTTTGATGACAGAGTTTCTTGTTGAGTCCTTGCCTGAACAACCGGCACCAAATGTTATTCTGATAGATTTCTATTAATTTACCATTGTGTGTTCTTTGTGTGTATTTCTGAATAACTGCCTTTTTTGTTCTTTGAATGTCAAGGCAGACGCACAAGCGCTTTCTTGCAATAATTGAGAAACCGCCGCTATTTGGTATGTGGTATGATAGACAATGGATTATTAGCCAGCCATAGTGAAATAACAGGATCATAAATTCAGCTTGTGAATTAATTCTACAACAATTCTAAATAAGTGACAATATTGCCCATGCGCGTGTGCACACAATCACATGTACACAATACTTGGGGATCCCCCCTACTGAGTGGGTATTAGCGTTCATGCGTTGCCAAATCTAGTCTCCCTGTATGGCCAGTGGTTCTGGCTGCCAGTCGGAGCCTATTATCCTCTTATCCAGGCTCTGACCCCACCTAGCCTGATTTACACAACAAATGTGTTAGCTGTGCTCAAGGACCAGGCTTACTGATCACACCTGACCATTTAATATCGTTTTCTACTCCTTTTCTGGCTCCATTTATTATAATCTGTATCCAAAGGCAGCATAAGTCTGAAGAATTATTGTAAAACTCAATCCTCTTCATGCCAATTAGTTCATTTTAAGTAATCAAAGCATACTGGCAAAGGCAAAGACGAGAGATCTCAAATCCCATGTATTGTCTGCCTGGCTTTTCCAATAACGGACTGGTGTCTCTTTGAGAAATTCAGCGCTTACATTACCTTGCGAGGCAGAACCCCCGCCCCCCCGCCTCCCCCCGCGCTCCACACACACACACACACACACACACACACACACACACACACACACACACACACACACACACACACACACACACACACACACACACACACACACACACACACACACACACACACACACACACACACACACACACACCTCCAGGAGCACACAGCTCCCATCAGCTCTCCGCTTCTATCTGCAGCGGTAATCCTCCTGGTCAGCCGCTGTGTTATTACAGTGGGATGGCTCTGTGTGCGCCACGGTAACCAGCATTGTGTACGTAGCCCTGGGGCATTAGCCTCTATTACTGCAGGCCACATAATGAGATTCAGGGGATGGGTGAAGGCTCCAGAGGAGAATAGGATCAGCCGTAAAGCCTTTGGTCTGATTAACACTGATGAACTCTTGACTCTGGGGGGTGGGAGAACCGTACCCCGTCAGTGTCACGGTACAGCGTCTTGAGGTGTCTGCACGTGTGGCCCCCGGGGAAAGTGATCTGCAGGTGCACCACACGCACGAAACAGTGGCTTCCATTTATGCATCGATTTATATATTCCATGCAGTATATAAATGCATGGTAGATAACGGTTGAATTCCTGTCCATACATAGCTTACCTCATACGTGTACCTATAAGGTCATGTATATGTATTACACAGCATGTATATCATCCCGCACCCCCCCCCCCCCCCCCCCCCCCCCCCACTCACCCACCCACCCACCCTCCATTCCCTCTCATCCCAGCTGCCATGTCATCTGCTTCTGCTTCGTCCCAGCTCATTAATAGGAATCTTTGTTATAAAGATCTGAGCCCAAGATTCCGTGCCTCCATGCATATGCAACGAGCACTTGAGATTCGGCCCGCTTTACAAACGTGTCACTAGCAGGTTTTGAGGCTCCGCCGCGTTGACTCAAACGTGCTGCTCTGCCTGTCTTTGGAGAACCGCTGCGCTCCAACTGGACGACATCAGAGCCATGCCCACCTCCCCCCACTACCCCCAACCCCCCCCCGCTCCCTCCCCCGCAGGGAGGCTCACCGCTGCCTCCGCCTTCCCGCCCTGCCCCTGCCCGACCCCACCTTCACATCCTCCCAGATCGTAGGACACAGAGGAGTGTAGCGTTGGGCTTCTTCAAATGATGTTCGTCCAACGCGCGTTCATGGGAACACATGAGTGTGTTTTAAAAAGACATGGTTAGGCTTGTAACCTCAAGGATTTGGATTGTATCAGTTAAATTCTTCGGGGAAAGGTGAATCTTTTTGGATTTCCTTTTGTGTCGCTGACTCAGCGGAGGCTTTAATTCCTCTATTCATCTCTTTCTCTCTCTCCCCCTCTCTCTCTCTCGTTCTCACTCCCTTTAGTTTTTTGTTAAATCAATTAAATTTGGAATTTTGTGAAACATTTATTTGCAACTATGCTTCATATTCTGAAAACAGTTGAACAAGTCTGTTGAATAAAAAAACAATACAATGGGATCAAGGTTTAAGCCAACAGATGTATTGGTTGTAGAAAATAACAAGCTTTGTTTGAGGACTCCTGCAAATTAAAACCCTTAAAACTGGCTGGATGGCGTGGAGGTAGAAAATGGCTACTCGAGATAAAAGTACAATGGTAAACACAGTTGTCTATCACTTAAACGATCTGTTACGGTCTGCACTATAACACAAAGTTGCCTATCTCGATTTAAAGTGCTCAATTTGGTGTGTCTGTGTGTGTGTGTGTGTGTGTGTGTGTGTGTGTGTGTGTGTGTGTGTGTGTGTGTGTGTGTGTGTGTGTGTGTGTGTGTGTGTGTGTGTGTGTGTCTGCGCGTGTCTGTGTGTTCTCCCTTGGCCTGTGGCATGGTGTGTGTCAGCCCAGTGGAGCAGTGCTGTGGTCTGTCACTTTTGTTTGAATAGGTAATGTAGATCTGTTCAGGCTGAAGAGGCATGAGCCGGGTTCGCTTGTTAGAACACATGATCAAAAGCGTCTCTTTCTGCCCTCTGCCAATCACATCTCTGATGTTGCGCCTGTACACCGTGGGCACACAGCCAGTCTGACATGTGAACGTACACAAAGATAGGGACGTCAAGCCCCCTTTCCTCTCTTAATCTCTCTCTCCTCCTCCACCTCCTTCTCCTCACCTAGCACTCTGCCTCCTCTAACTTTGCCCTTTTTTCTCTGCTTTCCTTCGCCCCCCTCCATCCCCCACTTTCACTGTTCCCCTTTCCTAACCCTAACCTTTCCCCTCCTGTTATTATGGTCTGTCCTCCTCCCCCCACCTCCCCCCCAGCTCTCTCCTGTGGCCGAGCTGAAGCTCTTGCCAGGGAGAGATCCGAGGCCAGGGCTAAACGACGGGGCAGTGTCTGGGGGCACGAGAGCATGCAGTACATATTCTGCTGCTGAATTATGTATTTACTATCTGCCCCCCTCACATAATCACAGCTACCCCAGCAAAGCCCGGCAGGAAATGCTAAAGAGTAGACACGTTTTTTTCCACTTTTGCACGACAGTGGACATGTAATGGTTTGTTGAGCAAAAAAAAAAGAAAAAAGAAGACAGCGATGATTTTTGCTCTCTCTGTCATTCGGATGACAACACAAGCAGCTGCCTCTTCAATGTGCCATTCTTAGAATTCAAGATCACCTACCCCGGCTCTCATATTCCCACTAGTCAACAGTAGCAACTGCCGAGAAGCATTCCAGGGGCCATCTTCCTGGGTTTCAGCTGTTGCGTGTGTCCCCCTCCACCCAAGCCACACAACACCCCCATTGTGCTCCTGGCTCACGTTGTGCACAGGAACCCCTTGATAGGAGGAAACGGGTGTCTTGAACAGACAAATCACAGCCAGCGCTGCACAGAGGCCTGCTTGTCTTATTGTAGCTGTGTGCACTTTCTCTCTTTTTCTCCTTTCTCTCTGTCCCTCTGTCTGTCTGTTGCTCTCACTCGCTTTTTCTACCTCACTCTCACTTTCCCGCTCGCTCTCTCTCATTCTCCCTCCCCCCCTCTCTCTCTCTCTCTCTCTCTCTCTCTCTCTCTCTCTCTCTCTCTCTCTCTCTCTCTCTCTCTCTCTCTCTCTCTCTCTCACTCCCTTGTCGAACGCACGCACATATATGCAAACACACATACATGCACACACACACATATACACAACATGAGGGTATTCATATAAATCATATTTTTTTGTAATTTAATACATGTTTGTATGCCGTAAAACCAAAATGTAACTGCTTTGTGTGTGTGTGTGTGTGGTTCGATTAGCAGCCGTCTGTATGGTCGCTGGCTGTTTGATGGGGTCCTTCTGTATTTGGAGGGGTTAAAGGGAGGTTGAAATGCTGACACACAAAAAGGCAGAAGCCATTAAAGGTACTAAATCTGTCATTGTGCTGTGGAGCCCAGAATCTAGAAATAGACTCCTATATGCAGATTAAGAGTGTTAACAGGGACGGATATGGACTGGTTTTATGTCATTAGAATTGCAGAGGTGGGTAGGCTCAGGTCCTAAAAAAATTATGTATATGAATATAAGATATATGTTTGTGTGTGTGTGTGTGTGTGTGTGTGTGTGTGTGTGTGTGTGTGTGTGTGTGTGTGTGTGTGTGTGTGTGTGTGTGTGTGTGTGTGTGTGTGTGTGTGTGTGTGTGTGTGTGTGTTTATGTCTGTGTATGCACTCTTGCACGCACAGCTGCAAGCATGTATCTGTGTGTGTGTGTGTGTGTGTGTGTGTGTGTGTGTGTGTGTGTGTGTGTGTGTGTGTGTGTGTGTGTGTGTGTGTGTGTGTGTGTGTGTGTGTGTGTGTGTGTGTGTCGTTACACTGGTAGACTTGTAGTGTGGCTGCTCAGTATCACTGTCCCAGTTCTGGCTTTCAGCTCTCAGGCATTCTCTACACATAACTTGACAAAAGAGCTGGTGTCATCTGACCGAGGATCAAAATAGTGTCAGTGTAACTCACACCCTGGGCACAGACGGCCTCTGTGGCCTGCTAATGATTTCAATGCACATTGCAGGCTTGTTCTTTGAGAAAAGAGAAGTCAGCCCACCAGCTCTGACTCCAGCAAACATGACAATTGAGGCAGATCAAGCGTGTTAGCATATCCACATTGTTTCCCTGCTAAGTGTTAGCATCAATGTTTTACATGAGGCTGTGATGGTTTGACTCTGGAACAAAGAGACTGTTTAATGGATCGCGATGAAACAAATGTCTCCTCCCACGCATGCTTTTTTTTTTGTGTGCGTTTGCCTGGTTCAATAACATTACACGTGTGCCAAGAACTGAGATGAGGATGTCAGAGGAAACAGATAGAAACATGTTTTATTGCAGTGCTAAGCCTTAGTGCTGATGACTGTAATTATTCTACAAACTCCATCCCTCTCTGGGAGCACCGCGGTATAATGTTTAAGTCTGCGCAGGTCGAGTGGTTAATATGCTGTGACCCTGTCCTTCATTACATGTCATGAAGTTCCAAAGATGGTTGAAGTTATGAGTTTGAATAATAGCATTAATTAATCAGTTTTTTTTCTCCTCAAATAATTTGCACGTCATAATATTGTAATTAGCCGTTTGGGCCTTGAAGGTGCTGCCAACGCGTCTGCAGACCCTCTCCTCTCGCTTCTCGTCCCCCATTGAGCCGAGTCTCACAAAAAGCAGGTTTCTCCATCACTGCACAGTGGGTCTCATGCTGCATGGCTCTGTGGGCCAGAGAAAAAGGAACAGGCTGGTTGAACAAAAATACGGCCTCTATTGTTGCCGCGGCATTGGGGGACAATGGCTTACTGAGAGGCCTCAATGTGGGCCAGTGTAGGGGACTTTCTAAACGCCGGAATGTTTCACCTTTGAAAGATGTTGTGGTCGCCTCACTGTTATTTCTGCTAGACATCAACAGCCATTAAATCATTCAGCTTAAGGCGATTATATTAGCTGTCGGAAAATAAACTAATGGTACTAAAATGTTTTCACTCCGAAATTAAACATGTAGGCTATTATTCCAAATATCATACTCCAAATATAATCTAGCAATTATTGTTATATATATAGTTTCTTATTCAAAATAGTTTCATATTATGTTCAATAAAACTTACTAAATATCACATATTATGCTTTCCATTAGGGTTGCACAGGATTCATAATGAATAGTCTTATACCTATTCATTTAGTAAATCACAGCCTTGATCACAGTACTATGCCTGTTATACCCACACTCGTATTAATTCAGATAGATGAATAAATGGGAATGTTTGCGGCATTGATTAGCTGGCATGTTTATATCTGACAGTAAGATTGCAGGTTACCAAACAAGTGAACCACTCCCCATGTGAGGTACCCAGTAATTACATTTTGTGGGAAATTATAATAATTTATTACAATGTGTCTGTGGGCCTGCATGATTACCAACATGGAAATGGGAATTATAAATAGAAATATTTCTTTTATAATGTTTATTTGAGCGATTCAAGTACTGAGCCACTTTTGAGATTCTAGAAATGTGTCCCTTTTCATGTAAGACAATTAATAGTACAAACACACACACACAAACACAGACACAAATATTTTAAGTATGATCTGCAGTATGATATATTAGCAAGTTGTAATACACTAATATACATCCACTGTCCAGCTGCATATACCTCTCCAAATTTAATATTTATAATCTCCACCAATATTGCGTATTAGATGCAGTACTTCAGACCGAATTAGTGCCATAATCTTAAAGAAAAACAGGAAATGAGAGGCGCACGAAGGAAAAAGTTAATTTAGCTACGCAAGCATGTAATGGTGCTAGTTGTTAAAAGTGACCTTGTGGGGTGGAGAGGGGAGCTGCACAGCAGCCCCTTCCAGCTGCACACATGGCATCCACCGGGGGCACAATCACGCACAGTCCCAACACCTCAGGCTCGGACATATGTTGACTTTTATTTCATTCTTCTGACATTAATCCTATTCGCCAGCTGTTCTGCCAGCTGCCACTCTCCGGCTTAAGAGGAGATTGCAGTTTTGGGGGCTCTGAGTGCTGGTTTATCTTGGCTCTCATCTTCCTATCGCAAAGTTTTGATTGGATTTTTTTTTCTGCGTTACCTCTTTTTATTTTTAGGTTTCTTGAGTTGCAAATGTTCCGGCTGTGTACTTTTCCTTATCAACTTCTTGGCTTTTTTGGGTCTCTTGTTATATAATTGTATGGGAGGTGGAAAGATGTAAATGCTGATTTTATCCAAGCTTCCTGGCTTCTGTCCTCAGGAAATCATTGCTAACAGGTCCGGTCTGTTCCTCTTTTGGCATTTAGACACCGATGAGCCCCAGGTAGTTTATGCTGCCTAGAATATATTAGCATTCCTTGACATGTAGCGAAGGCTCCCAACCTCAGGAAAAGCCTGGATAGACAAAGCAGAAATTATTCCCTGTCTCTCATTCATTCTTAACCGAGTGTTCAAACCTTTTCACCCTTTAGTTATCTAGCAACATTGCCTCAGGATTAGCCTGGACATGGCCCCGTTCTGTACAGTTATGATTATTGACATATTGGGTCCAACATATTTCAAGTTTATGTGCATTGTCTAGAAGCATATCCAAGTGTTCTCAATGTCATTTCTGTTGAAGTACGGCCGAGTGGTCTGTGGCCAAGGGCCGCAATGAATTGATCATTGCTCAGTGCTCACTTTAATAATTCAAGCCTGATTGCCACAGAGTGCCGCAGTAAAATGGATTGGGAGAGGTCACATGGTGCTCAGCTCAGAAGGTGAAGCCTCTTGGGGATGGTTAATTCATATATGCTTGATAGACACGTGTCCTATTTAAAGAGGTCAGGGAGCCGCATGTGTATACGCCTCTCAGAATGGCCAGGTCACCATTATAGGATTTACACCTTTGTCGCTGCAGATAGAGGCAACGCAATGAATGGAAACCTACAGGCACAAAGAGCAATATTTCTAGACACGCAATCCCACAACCTTCAGCTCGGCAACAGCATTCTAGTTGCATCATTTTATTTCATTTTGATGCAGGACACAAGAGAGCTGATCCGATAGCCCACATGGAGCTAATCTTTCACAAACTGCACACAGTCTTTTACAAACACATTCTTTACAGAATACCATCTCTCACCTCTATCCTTGGAACGTTGCTCTTCCTTCATACAAGGTAGCAACTGACAGGAATGTGGTAAGAGAAAAGAGAAGGAAGAGAAAGAATTGCAAAAGAAGAATGCAGTTGTGCAGAGGGAATTTGCTGTTTTTTATGTTTTGTTGCAACATTTGTGGAAACCATTTTGTGCAGGTTGGTCGCTATTTATAGCAGTAGTTTATATGGCCAAGTGCCTCTCAGATGAGAGACTAACAGGTGACTAACAGATATGTTCACCAAGTGGAATAATAAGTAGTATTAGATGTCAATTAAATCAGGCCCATCCCGAGGTGCAGGTGCTCCACAATACACCGGCATGTCTCAAGAAGCCGGACCTCTTAACCCGTGCATGCCGACACTCGCATTTACATATTTAAAAAGGTGGAATTATTTAACTGCAGTGAAAAAAAAACGGGAAATGATAGAGGTTATTAAAGCTGTTGACAAGGAAGGAAGGTAATTGCCTGAAAATGAGCGACAACGTACTGTTGTGCTATGCATGTTGTGTTGTTTTTTTTTCCCCTCTTTCTCTCTATTTAGCATTTGCATTGTGCAACATCACCCGGGTGTGTAACCTATTGCGTTCAGATTGCTCCCTAGCAATCAGTGCCCTTTTTGTCCTCACTTCAATAACGTCATGATTATGAAGACTTCAGGAGTATTTGCCGCATCCAACAGCTGTTGTCTTAGGGACTACCGGCAAAATGACAAAACATGTTTTCACTCTGAATTCCACTTCCCTGCATGCTTCTTGTAATTATTGTGTTTTATTTGCTGTGATGATGGGGTCTTGTTTTTAGTGTCTCTGTGATTAAGATATTCAAAGGCTTCCTTAGAGTTTATCTTTTTCCCTTTTTCTCCTCAATCTCGACTTTTGATTTGTTAGCGTAGAGTTGGAAGTAGCGTTAAAAGGAAATAAGAGAATCTACCTAGGCTTCACAAAACCAAACTGCTATTTGTTTTGTTTGTTTCCTGAAATGGAGGGAACAAAAACTCCTCAGTTTGTGTCACCTTGTGTAAGGTTTTTGTTATATTTTGTCTACAAAGCCAAATGTGTCTGATTATGCAGCAATGCCTTTTCATTCTTCATTCCCAAGAGGACTGATTTTAATTCAGCTCAAATCCAATTACATTCTTCATTTTTTAACCACCTAACCACAAAGATAATAAGTTACCTTTGTCATTTGAGGATCAAGCTTACTTGGAATCTCTCTTTGTGACTCAGCATCATTTGCCCGGTTGACTCAATTGATATGGTCTGTGAATTCTGAGAAGGAAATTATTTATATAGCAACTGTCAGTTGATCATTGATTCGGTAATTGCATGTTTCCCTGGAGGCTTTGACGATGGATGGTACAAGGCTGAAGTTAAAGGGGAGGTTTCTCGTCCGCTAGCCATGACTCCCATAGATTGCTCTCTGTCGCTCCTTTGTCATTGGCTTTTCAACACAACATAGACTCAAAACACAAGTATCGTTTTTCGCAAGTTGAATGAACACCCACAATTTGGCAGCAGACAGTTGAAGCATTTCCCTAGCAAGTGTTTGCAGACAAAACAGTGTAACGGAACACCCTGTATGGAGCATTGTTAAAAACATCTTATGTTTTCAGACTTGGTTCTTGCCATTGTGGTTGATACTCCTCTGGAAATTTACTGTAGAGGCTAAATACATTCTTAGTGTGTTCAGGATACAACATGGATGTACATTCATAATGATTTCTCAAACTTCAATTAGAAAGTGCTTTTTTATGTGTACCCAGTTCTTTAAGATTTTCCTTTAAAAAACAGAGGCCATTAATCTTCACGTTAACACAATTTGATTGGCTTATGAGACTGTGTTTTACTCAATAATTTGAGTTTATCCACAGCCTCCCTATGATTGCATGACTGAACCAACAGTAAACCTGTTAAGGGCCGCAGTAAAAACATAAATTAGCTCACAACTTTTCCCTAGCTTAGCCTCACAAATACCGGCAGTTATTGCCTAGTGGCAATAAATCTGCTAAATTGTAACTTTTTACAATTTAAAAAACGTAACTATTTATTTTAAAAGAGAGAAAAATCAAGTGTAGACATATCCAAATATTATGTTTTGGAAAGAGGGATGGATATACGTATATATATATATAATTTTGTCTTCCTGCTAGCACATTCTGGAGTTTACCGGTGGCACGTTACTACGAAGGCTAGCCTCTTAGTTTCACTGTTGTGGTTTGCACTAAACATGATATTCTGGCAGCAGAGACTGCCAGGTGCTGAAAGCAGTGTTTATTTCACACCGACTGAGAAACATTCCCCTTGTCGAGATTTATGAGAACCAATGCCTTTGTTTTTAATACAGCGGGAGAAGGCTAATCTTGCCGGTTCATCTTGATGCTAGGCGTTTAACTCCTGCTAACCCACATCAATAATATCTGCACCAACAAGTTGTACAGCACCGATTGCAGTTCAGATAGCAGATAAACATATTGTACTTGGCAATATCAAATCACTGTGTGACGGAAAGTGACGGCTCACTTTCATCACACGATGAAGCAACTCCCAAGAAGCTTGGAAACACATTGAGGGCAGTTTTCTTCAGATGTACAGCACAGCACAGTAGTCCCTAGAGAGAGGACAATAAGACACAGACAGGCTTATGTGGTCCAAAGACGATCCCCTTCCCATTGGGGAACACCTCTTGGACACATATTCCAGTAGTTTTGTCTGCTTTGTTACTGTCTGCGCTGTCTGCAGAGTGGCTGGAGCCTGTGCCAGGCATGGGTCCATAGGAGCTGTTGGGATCTCTAGGGCCAGGAGATGTTGGTCGTAGGCCAGTGGGGCCAACTGGGCCCTGTGACAAGCCGGGCTGTCTACTGGAGGGATGGTGGGAACATGTAAATAAGCGTCTGATAAGGGCTATTGTTTTCATTCCATTCTCATCCCATCTGAATGGTCTGCTCCCTAGTCAGAGAACATTTTTTTATCTCTAGAGAGACGGGAGGGGGACACTGAGAGGGGATTTAAGATTTAAGAGCCCCCGAAGATAAATAAAAATAAACTCACTGGACTGGACTTTTTCCTCTTGTTTGAGCTAATCCTTGATGAATGTAATGTCATATTTCAAGATTAAGAAAGCAACGAACTACAATTATTTTAGTTTTTTTCCCTTGAAAATTGAATGCTATTTCATATCCAGTTAGGCATAAAAAAGTGTATATATTTGGAACATTCTTAATTTGACAGTAATAAGGACTTTTAAGATTATCCAGTTTTTCCAATGAAATACATAGTGTCTCCAGAGAAAACAACCAGGCATTTGAGCAACTGAAACAGCATTCCTCCACTTTATCTAGATTTTTCTGACAAAAGCTGTGGAAACGTGCCCTGAAACAAGCCAGACCCCAGCATCATTTTCTCAATGTGTTTTCCTTCAGGTCGTCTGCGTGGAAGTAACACTGAGGCTTTCCTATTAGTATTTTTTATTTTATTTGGATTTTATTAAAGAAGCCTCTATACTAGTTATTTGCCAGGTTTGCCTGCTGTATGGTAACAGTGAAAAGGTGTGTGAGAGCTAGGCTATGGACTAATCCGGGTCATTACTCACCTCTCCCAGGTGGAGGTTCTGGGAGGACAGCAGTGCATTCCAGCTGTAGCCTCTCCTGTCGGACGAAGACTTGGCAGGTCGGCTCTGGACCAGTGTAGGGGATGAAGTAGTGAGGAAACAGCAACACTCCTGGGAGGCAGGGGAAGGAAGGGAGGGAGGGAGGTGGAACGGGAGGGTGGTGGGGGTGGTGTTGGAGTAGAATGGAAGCTGGCACCACATTATCTACAACAGTTGGTGTATTCCTTAATGATCAAGTGCTGGAGAAGCATCTGTGAGGAAATTGTGGGTGTGCACGCACTTGTATGTGTGTGTGTGTAATGTATGCACACACGTATTTTTTTCTGTGTTTGTGTTTGAGGCAAAGACAACAGAGAGAGAGAGTGCGTGAGTGTATGTGTACATGTGTTCCCTGTTTGTTTAACTCCCCTTCACACCAATTTGACATACGCCGTTACTATTCCTTAATAGAAGAGGGTGTCATCCATTATTGTTGTTGAGTGTGTCTAAGTGTTTGCATTTCAGGGGAATTTGTTTCTCCGGAAGAGGAAGCCCTGTAAATTTCGGGTCAAGAGAGAAAATAATCTCTATGCTTTGTATCCCCCTCCCTGCCCCTAACCCCTGACTGAAGATCTATGATGTCCGTGCCAGGAGGGGAGTTAGACAAACACATATTAGTACACACGCACACACATGCACACAAACAAACACACACACACACACACACACACACACACACACACACACACACACACACACACACACACACACACACACACACACACACACACACACACACACACACACACAGAGATGCACATAGACAGATACACATAGAACCATACAAAAACACACACACACACACAAACACAAACACACTTTTCTCTCTTCCCTTGGGGTCAAGGGGACAAACTGTGAGTTGGGAATTGGAAAGTCAATAAAGCAGAAGTAATGTTATAATGACCCTGAGCTGAAGATGTCCTGTTGGCCCCCACCACACAGACGGAAGTGGACAATCAAACAAGATGGTTGCTCTGCTTGATCTCTCTGAAAGCCATGCTTAAACAGGGCCACAACAGCCGCCGACCTTCCATTAATCCCGGTTCCTCTGAAGTCAACGTGTTTGTCAGTATTTGCTTTGAGCAAGTAGGGTCCAAGAGATTTTGCAGATGGATGAAAGGAACCAATGTCTGTGTACATTCGTAAACTGTGTAAAATCCTCTATGGGTTTTTTGATGTTGAGGATAAAAAGCGGCAGCAGATAATGAAGACAGAGCCGAACCCATGCCCAGCGTGAGTTCTGTCCTCCATCTCCTTTTGTCCTCGTGTCTCCCACATCCTCTTGGGGAAGGTTGTGATCCTTATCTGAGTGCTCTATACATTCCCTTCAAAAACACATGATGGCTGCATCTACAAGGACAGAGAAGGCACTTCATTTGTATAATTTTCAATATCAAGGAATATGAAGTGTGATGAATGCATTTGTGTTGCAAGTTCTTGGTTCTCAAATTAGCCCTTTACAGATGATTTGCCGCAAAATCAATGTGCTTTTCAGTTTTCCAGGGCTACGCAGTAATCTGTTGGGCCTCAATACGTTTTGAACTTAATACCTTAAAGGAAACTCATGATGATGTCTTTCATGTTGTCTTTCCTAATACTATAGTGTTCACACACGAAGGATGTGATCATTGTTCGATATGGCGTAAATCCCACTTGTTACACGGCCGTCTTGCTTCCGAATATCAGCACAATGTTCATCCTTGTGTTGGCTTGCATGGCATCCGTGTCGACCGAGACCCATGTGGACGTGTCATCCCATACAGCGCAGAGCCGTGCATCCCCCTGCCGCCTCGTTGTGGTTCAAACGGGGGCCAGCTCGCTGTGGAGCTCTAGCTTCCACTAAAGGTGGTGGAGGGGCTGCTGCTGCTGCTGGTGGTGGTGGTGGGGTTTGATGGGAACAGGCTGACCCCCATGCAGGCCAGGCCCAGGGGGGGAACAGTGGGTCACGGAGCCTAGCGTGTTCTTTATCAGCCGGCCCACCGACAGCACGATAGATAACAGCCGTTCCCCTACTGATTCATTGGCGGCCGAATAAACGTTAATTGTTTTCATCATTGGCAGCTATGCGGATGCTCCCAAAGTGGAACCAGTCCCTCGCCGCTTCACCTCTCACACGCTGTCTGTCTCGGACTTTCAATCCATCCCTGCAGTGTCTCCTCACTCCCCTACTGAACCTTTCTTCCATTCGTCAGGTCGAAGCCCCCAGCACTTAATGTTCCCGTGGCTGACAATAGGCGATTTTCTTTAGTATAACCGCAAGTTTGCTCATGCATGAAAGTAGCACTCTGTGAAAGGAAATGCGTTGAATGGCCATTATTACTTTAGGAATCCACCAATTGCAATAATGATGGTTGATCTGTGATCATCTCTGCATACAAAAGATACTTTAAATGAATGCAGTGATTTCGTTTAGTCTGGTCTAGTTTTGATCTACAGTTTAGTGCAGAAGGTGCTCATGTCCTCGGGTCTGCTTGCCTTGCAGAGTCTTCATGCATGGAGAAGCTTCTGTCTAAAGACTGGAAAGAGAAGATGGAGAGGCTAAACACCAGCGAACTCCTGGCAGAAGTCAAAGGTAAGACTTGCTTATCGCTGCATCAATGTCACTAGGTTCCCAGGTCGATAGACGAACATCATTCATAGATAATCAAAGGAATAGCTCTTTATTCCTTCGTCAGACAGATAGCTTGAGCAATTCTGGCTGCGGCGGGTGATGCTATGGTGATCCGGTAATCATCCAGTCGGACTCGGTAGAAGTGTGCCTGGTTTTAGAGAGAGCAGGCCGGGGTGGGGGTGGGGGGAAGAGGGGGTTGAGGAGAGAAGGCAGTGGCCAGCTCATCCCGACAGTCTCCTTCACACCGCAGCACGCAGTGAAGAGGAATTTATCAACTCTGTGTGTGAACGCCCTCTGCGCCCGCGTATCAAGAGCCGCACGGCTCCGAACTCCCACCAAACTTTGTGTTTACGACAGGGTGGGTGGGGGGGTGGGGGGGAGGTGTGTCCGGGCCAGGCTGGGCAGGGTTCGCCTCGGCTCCGACCTTAGCACTGACTGTTACTAAGAGCCTGTGTGTTTACACTACGCCTAGCACCGCACCACCAGCTGGCTGATAACACGGGGCTGTCCCTGGCTGCCGCCGCGCTGCGCTTCCACCTTCCTCCTCGCTGCTCCCCTTTCGGTCTCTGGTGGTTAGGTCTCTGTTTCAACCCAGTGGGGTTCGTTTACAAACGCCTGATGATGTGGGATGATTAAAGATCAAATAAGACAATTTCTTTCCCTTTTTATGGGGGGGGGGGGGGTTGTATGTTTAGTTTGGTTTGTTACAAGTATGCTCTACTACTGGTATATAAAGTCGACATTACTGGCGTATCCTCTCATATGCTGACATTTTTTATTATGGTCTCAAATAAAGTATTTTATTGCACACAGTTGACACACATGAATAATATTGGCATTCGGTTTTAATTAATGAATCATATTTTTGTCACGCGCAGGGCAAAGAAAAAAAAGGAGCTTTAGAATGCCCTAATAAGTATAGTCATTGGCAATAACCTTAATGAACTGAGGGATAAATCATAGCTTGGTAAACCAGATTCATTGTAGCTGCCCTAGTATATGCCACTGTAGATCAAAGTGCAGCGGATAAAATGGTCGAAATGATTTAGCCTTTTGAAAGCAGATCTATTAAATTACAGGGAATTTCTTCTGTTTGATGAATGGCAATGGTAAGGTTACTTGGTAGTGTGTAAACAGGTAGGCAGCCTGATAATACACACTATGGCCTCTGTCTGTTGATGTGCACAGAACTACAGTACGGCCCATACAACACTGTTACCAATGCTTCTCCTATCTCCGCGACAGTCTTGGCTTTTTTAATTAGCATGCCATTTCATATGACTGTAGACATTTCAAAGGGCGGCTTTGTGCTCCCCCTTACAAATGTCTCTCTCCACATTTGATGTTTGCCTGATGTAAATATGGGCAATTAAAAAGAAGCCCAGGGTTGGAGACACACAGGGTCCATCTAATTAAAACACAAACAAAGGTAGCGCACAGAATACACCTTATGATTAGGATCTAAAGTGGTATAATGATTCAGAGGTTTCAATAATTGTTAGGTTCAAATAAGTACAAAGGCCAAACATGCTTCCAAACTTCTATTAATAAAGGAATAGTTGGATGTAGGCAGAGGGAAAGTATGTACAGGGAGGCTGACCTTGCAAATTATTTTCTTCATATTTGTTGAATCTACAACCAATTATGCTGTAAGTATTACTTATGTGACCTTAAATACACAAGAAAATCACATTTAGTGTATTCTTTTTACATTAGGTCATTGTGGGTATTTCTCACAATACACACGTTCGCACACATCGTTTTTGTCATCAACAAATTTTAGCACCTAATTGTTTTATTGCAAAGGCAAGTGGTGGAATGCGGCTGGTGCAGACTTTTCAGAGAGAGAGAGAGAGAGAGAGAAAGAGACAATAAACACTTTTACTGTGCTTGTGCTCAAACTTGCTCAGAAATGCCTTTACCGCTTGTGGTGAACATGCAAGTAAACAAAGCCATCTACAACATCAGAGATATGCTTTAAAGCTGCGGT
>NC_082395.1:9871397-9898897 GCF_031168955.1 Gadus macrocephalus
TTCCAGTCAAAAGTGGCTCAGTTTGCGTTTTCTCAACACCTTAGTCAACTGCTTGCCCTGTGCACTCAGGTGAAATATGAGCCATAGTAAATCATTATTCTTTGGGCCGCATTTGCCAGATGAATGTACAAGTAACACTGGGTGTTTTTCTCCTCTAATGAATTGAGGAATTTAGCTCATGGCAATGGTGGGATAAATGAAAAAAGAAACCGCTTTGTGAGACCCGCTTTGTGCATGTTTGTGTTTGTGTACGTGTGTTGGTGTGCTTAATTGTGTGTGTGTGTGTGTTTGTGTGTGTTTGTGTTTGCGTGTGTTTGTATGTGTGTGTGTGTGTGTGTGTGTGTGTGTGTGTGTATTTTCATGCCACGCTTCACAAATTACATTTAAATTAGCCTTAGGTATCCAAAAACAGTTTTTGGACAGCTAAACTACACTGCTGTATAGCTGTTGTTTTTTACTCTACATAATCTAAAGTATTCACTCACCTCTACATTTGCCAACAACACACACTTGTTTCTCAATTGTGGAGTCCTCCGAACTGAAATATTCATCAGCGTTGCAGATGCAAAGCGAATCGTGTCCATCACAGGCATGTAAGTGTGATGGAGCATGGGGTGTACTGACAGTGTGAGGTTTAGTTTGTGTCATGGTGATTTCCTTCCACAGATTGATAGATACATTCCTAAACCACATCTCTCCCCCTTTCTCCACTGCCCATAGTTGTTTTGTACCACTCGGCTTCTCCGGATCCCGAAATTGTCCCCTTGCCTTATATCCTGTTTGTCCATTTGGTGTTCAACCCCACAGATACATTATAACACCTGTGAAAGAGTTGTGGAAGTTGAGGATCTCTAATAGCAATAATTTATTATGGGATTGGATCAGCCAATTTATTCTTCATGCTTGTCTTTGCAGTGGATTCCCTATCAACACGAGGCCTGCCGAATCACAGGCCCAAGTAGTTCGGCTACAAATGATGGTCCCTTTCACTCGTAGCCAGTGTATGATTTCTATTATATAGGTTGATTTGGACATTGAATGCCAGGCATACAGCAAAGACAGCATTTATATATCACCGCAAATAAAATGTTTTCCTTTATTTATCATTGATAGTTTTTTTTTGCTGGGCAATATGTTGAAATATATTTTGCCATACTTCATGTATAGACAGTCAAGAGCCAATGCTTTCACATTAGCATAATTACACTGACATGTAATGCTTGCTCTATCATCAAAGTATTACCCTGAATCACTGTTCAGCCTGTGCCCCTGTGCAATTTCACTCCAAGTGTTTTTATTAACAACCTCTCAACGTGTCTATTTGAATAAGTCTTCAAATATTTTCTGAAATACCACTTTAATGTAAGCGCACATGCACACACATACACACACACACACACACACACACACACACACACACACACACACACACACACACACACACACACACTCACACTCACACTCACACACACACATGCTGATTGTCTTCCCCTCATACACACATACATCGTGAAATGCCTACACATAATTAGGAAAGTATACTTGATCAAAAACTATGCAATCAAAAGTACCCTTTTGAATATCAAGCACTTGATAAGTTTAGATTTAAACAGAAATGGATGTGCAATCCTTCAATGTTAAGTATCTCCTCAGTTCATGTCATAGGACATAAGGTTTTCCTTCTATGTTGCCACTGCATGAAATGTGCTTGGGAGGCCTTGCTTATGCTTGTTAATGGTGGTTTATTGGCAAGATTAACAGCTTTATATCATAGCAGGGGCAGCTAGCCAGGTAAAACAGCTGTTGCCCATATTGTCTGGCTTCTGGAAGATAGAGACACTTCAATGCCATGTTATAATAGACACATATGGCTGTGGAATAATGGCAGGAAATAAAATCTATCAGGCATTTTTAAGCAAAGCCATGCCACAAAACAAGCCTCACCTGTCTTTCGATTGCTCCAAGTAAGCTGATGAATGGAACTGATTAGGCTATTCATAATGTGCTTGTTCTCTCACATAGGGTAATATAGCCTCAAAGATAAACTACTAAAGTTCTTTCAAGTTATTTTTCTCAATGTCAATACCTGGCCTTTAGTCCAATACAAAAAACACAGCCATACATCTATATAAACACCAAGGACATCATGGGCTAAAGCAAGCGATGTGAGGTGAAATAACCACAGAGATGTTGCACTCCATTCAGACTGGGTCACAGTGCCTTCTTTATCATATGGTGCGGTAAACATCAACACACATCTCTTCAGACCTGTGAAAATACGCCCCCACCCACATGTGGGTGAGGAAACGCAAGCAGGATATTCAGAGAGAGAGAGCAATATAGGGAGACAGAGGGGGAAAGCGAGAGACAGAGGGACAGAGGGAAAGGGAGGGAGAGAGAGAGGGAGAAAAAGGGAGAGAGAGAGAAGAGGATGAAAGAAAGATAAAGAGAGAGGGTGAGGGAGAGGGAGAGAAAGAGGGAGGAAGAGAGAAAGAGGAAGATAGAGAGAGAGAGAGAGAGAGAGAGAGAGAGAGAGAGAGAGAGAGAGAGAGAGAGAGAGAGAGAGAGAGAGAGAGAGAGAGGGGGGGAAGGAGAGAGAGCACGTAAGGCATTTTAACTATGTGTTGTCTGTGTCCGGATACAGACCGGCACAATCGTAGCATTTAGACGTCTTAATTTACTTAGAAGGGGGTTTGCAGCATATGGAAGCTCCCACAATAGCTGACTGATAGAGAGACAAAGAAATTCTAGTGTACTGGTGCTAAAAAAAATCCCCTGCCCTGGTCATAATGGCTCAGCTGTCCTCACCCAAAAAAAAAAGGAAGAGAAAAGGGTGTCTTGTGATTCCCCCTGCGTTCCCCCTCCCCTACACCCTCCTTCTCTCTTTCGCTCTTCTTTTTTGTGCCTCAATCTTTTATCTGTGTTATTCACTCGGGACTCTTCAAAGAAACAAGCCTCCTTCTTTTTCCCGGTACTGGACTTGGAACCCAAATTAGAGACTGCTTGATTAGAGCAATGAGGAGCCGGCCAGCAGAAAGGGAGATGTGGGCATTGGACAGAACAAATCGCACCCCTACAAAGTGCCTTTTATCCACAGACCCCAAGGCTCGAATCCCCCCAGCCCCGCCGCACCCCCATATCCCTCCCCTTCTCCCCTTCCCTGCACGCCTCCCCGCTCCCCCCTCAAGCTTCCATGGGCTCTGGTTGTTTTCTCCTTATCATTTATTTAGTCACTGCTTTGGTTGATGTTTGCTGCCCTAGTTTGCGACACTTTAGAGGGGGAAAAAATATATGTATATAAAGGGGTGAAGAATTTCAAAAGGTGAACGTTGAATAGAATGGAAAGAGGACAATGGCGCATAACAGCGGCGCTCCTGTACTTCTTCGCACAGTGTCCATCTGGCTGCTCTCCCAGCCGCCAACGCGGCGGTGGGCTAGGGGGAGAGGGGGGAAGGTACCTGCTTGTATGGTGGGCCTACCGGGCTTCCACATGAGTCTGCCGAGCCTCCTGCACCTCAACACCTCCTCCAGCCTCAACTCCCCCCTCCCCCCTCAACTCCCCCCTCCCCCCTCAACTCCCCCCTCCCCCCCCCCCCCCGCCAGAGGAAGATGTCACTAAGTGTTAAACCGACGAAGCCCGCTGGCGTTTTTTTATGTAGCACGCAGCCAACTTCCAGTCCGTCTGTCTGTCTGTCTGTCTGTCTGCCGTCAACAGCGGGATGCGTGGAGACACGTTAACAGGCCAACCCCTAACCCAGCGCTGTTAAGGGCCATGCAATATGCAGGGAACGGCCCCTCTTTGTCAAAGACACAGCCACTGCTCGCCTCTTCTTCACCGCACAATAAAAGTTTTATCGGCATTTAAAACCGATTCATAATTTAAAACAGGAAGAAAGAGATTTTTTTCTTTTTTTTACTGTGGCATGCCAACAAAAAACACATGTCTATTATGGTCTGCTAAGGAAGTTCTGCACATCTCCATCTGTTGCTATACTGAACTTGTCTACACACAGGCTTGCTTAAATGTTTCCATTGTTGCCACAGAGTAAAATATTTCTTTCACGTTTTTCGGACCTTATTTTTTGCGGCTGGTAAAGGAAGCCGGCGTGAACAATGAAAGAGGAGAATGTAAAGTGGGAGCCACTTGCCATTTCCTTGGTGCAGGGGGCATTTCGGGCTTCTCACAACAACACAGCCTCACCATCACAACAATGGGCCCTCTGTTAGTATTCCCTGGGTGTTCATGTAGGCCCTGTACTGGGCCAACACCTCCCCCCAATTCTAGTCCACTAGATCCCTCTGTGTACCCCAGGCAGCAGGCTCCTCCTGTTAGGGAACACACACTCTCACCTATTTAGACACACACACACACACACACACACACACACACACACACACACACACACACACACACACACACACACACACACACACACACACACACACACACACACACACACACACACACACACACACACAGACACACAGCCACACACACACCCACAGACACACATTCACACTCACACACACACATTCACACTCACACACACACACCCAAACACACTAGCACACTGCACATTTACGCATGCCTTATTTCCCTTTCGCAATTTAAATGAGTTATTGAACTATTCATTCTGCTACCGGAGGGCTCGTGCAAAACCTACAAGCTAGCCCCCTCTGCTCACACTGACCATCCAGCAGGATGTAAAGCAATGCCACGCCCTCTTCGCCTTCTCCATCCCCCTATCCCAACCTCCCCTACCTCCCCTGCCCCTCCTCCTCTCTGTATTGATTTGTGACTAAAGAATCATGTTGGTCACCTATAAAACAAAAAGGGTCCTAGTCAAAGGTTAATACAACCGGTGTAGAATGTAACATTTTTACAGATAAGTCACTCACAACAAGTGTCCCTTCTCATTGACCAACAGCCATTGGTGAATAAGAAGTCAATTCAGTCCTCGGAGAAAAAAAAACACATGCAAGTCCAATGAATAGATGCTTTTAGTTGGGTTGTTTGGCTGGCCAGGAGGATAAAGGGAGAATTGCAGCTCTCTTCCACTGCAGCAGGCAACGGAGGCAGAGCAAGGCAGGCTAAGGCTCAGACAGGCCTGCCAGTAAATTGCCCTGAATGGGTTCTGGAGGTTGACAGGCCCTATTAAGACAAACGGCCTTCCTCATTGGAGAGATAAAATAAATCAGGTGTTTAGTCAAATGAAAATAGTTTGAGTGGAGAGGGCCCTGGGGAGCTCTGGGAGCAACTCAAGACAGATGTGGCCAGTGGAAGACACCCAGGAAGGAATGCAGCTACCGCTGGCCCTAGGCCAGCCTATACTGTAGTGTTCTGTAGCTCCACATGCCTTTATCTCCTCTGTTTCCCTATCTGCCCCTCGATACCCTGCCCTATATCGCTCCCTCACTCCCTCTCCCTCTCTGTTTCAATTTCCCCATCTCCCTTTTCCCTGTGTGCTCTGGGATCGGCTTGTCACACAGGAGTGCACCGGGAGGAGAGTGAGTTACTGTCTAGACTCTCACTGGCAATTATGTTGGGTGTGTAAGTCAATGGGAGGATCACTTAGCATTGATTAGCAGGAGGTGGAGAGCAGTGCAGTGGAGCTGCCCTCTCCATCACACACACAAACGCACACGTACACGCACGTGTGCGTGCACACACTCGCGCACTCACACAGGCGCGCACTCACGCACGCATGCACGCATATAGGCACACGCTTATGCGTGCATACAGGCACACACACTCATGCACGCTGGGAAGCAGAGGTAAAACCCCATCGGTGAACATAAATTCATCCGGGCCAGCCCTGTGTAGGCATTCTGCTCAGCACCTCAACACAGTGGTTATGAAATATTGAATTAAGCCATTCAAAACGTTGGTGCATTTTGTGTAAAATGTGTGTATTTGTGATTTGAAACTGGTGACATAAAAATCCGTTCTTCACATTTAGTTCAATACCATGACCTCTTGTGTTATCACACTACTTGTGAGGACCATGTCGTTGCCTGCTCACTGCTCACCGCTCACTGCTCCCTGAGGCTCCAGGGGTGGGGGTGGGGGGGGACTGCTTGGTAACATCTAGTCAAATCCTCATTTAGATTCTAACACCGGCACTTCTACACTTTCTGGGTTTACACGTCAGGTTTTCTGGCATGAGCCGCCGCCCCAGGGCTGCCATCTCCCCCGTAGCTCTTTGTCTGTTTCTTCGGCAACAATTCCTCTCCTTTCGCGATGTCACACTGAAAGCTGTGAGCAGCTCCTCCTGTAAAATAGACAACTCCGGGCTGTGACCTTAACACTTCTAATGAAGCCGCTGCAGTCGGCGGCTGTCAGTCTGCCCGTCTTTGTACTGTGTTTTATGCACAACACAATGGCAGCACAATACGCCAATCCATGTGTATGTTCGTTACGTTTTAGATCGCCGTACAAAAGCCCATATCACTGTGTCGCCTACCGGAAGACAATTATTACTGTAGTTCCTATTGTATCCATTGTCAGTGGTTTTCAATGCTTCAATACACCAGGTCCAAGTCCTCTATTTCTATGCGCTGCAAACAGCTCCCATCCCTTTGTCGGCTTGTCATCACCCTGCTACCCCTACGTTTTGGCCCAGTTCACCTGCTAACCCCCCCCCACCATGGTGTCGCCTGCGCAGGTACTCCAGAGAGCCTCGCTGAGAAGGAGCACCAGCTCTCCACTATGATCGGCCAGCTGATCAGCCTGCGAGAACAGCTCCTGGCCGCCCACGATGAGCAGAAGAAACTGGCTGCCTCGCAGATGGAGAAGCAGAGGCAACAGATGGAGCTGGCTCGGCAGCAGCAGGAACAGGTGAAGGGCCCTCTCCCTTTTTTTGATCTTACTTCTTGTCTCTTTGTCATTTTTTTCCCTCTCTCAGAGTTTGTATTATTGTTGTTCCTGTGTTCTTTCTTTCTTTCTTTTTCTGCTTTCTAACATCGCCAACTTCCTCTTCTCCGTAGTCTTGTTTTCTCTTCCGCTCTCCGTTTATATCATACTCCATTAAATACATTTGTCACACATTGTCCCTTAACTCTCTGTTGGTTCATTTTTAATTTCATGGCTGGCATCTTGCAATAGAATATTATTCCGGTGCAGGAGTTTAGAATAATATTAGATTTAAGATGTTTTATTTTATATCCACTTGAATATTTAATTTCACGTTTGTCATGCTCGCTCACCCACGTTTATGCTGTATGGTGGGGAAATTGTTGGTATGACTTGTGCTAACAAATGTGAGTGGATGTGTGAATCAAACGTTGTATTAAACACAGAAATCCTCTATATCTTATAAATCGACCCCTATTAGAACAAGCCTGGCATTCGATTTGCGGCACAAATCAGGCCAATGAGCCATATTGTACAAATCAGCAAATTAGCAATGGCCATGAAATGTGTTAATGTCCGTGAAGGAATAAGGACGCAAACTATCCACACGGGCGACACTTTTATTATCACCCACCACCGTAATGGCTATGAGTCAATTATCAGCTGAGAGTTCACCCAGAGTTTTCATAGCACACCATCAAAACCTCCCCCGTATGAAATGAAGAGATGGACCATGCACACGCGCACACACACACACACACTCACACACTCACACACACACTGTAGATTGATGCATTTTGTCACAGTACACTAATAATACATTACCGCTATTGATTTATTTTTCAATCAGTCATATTAATATAGGAACCATGGTTAATTGTCAAGGAAACCTCAACTCACTGACCTGCTACAGGTGTTGGCATACACTCAGTCGTTTTTTTATGTAGTCGGTTGTGTCTGAAAATGTAGGGATTTGTGTTACAAGTGAAAAAAAGACAAGGAAGCTGATATAGTGAGATGGTGGGGAGGGAGGGGATAAGGGACAAACAGGGGGACTGAGGAGGAAGGGGTCCACATAGAGCTCTTGAATGTCATCCAGGCGTCAGGGACGCAACGCTGTAATTAACTGTTGACATACGTGAGGAAGCAAGGACAAATTAATCCTGACACATTTGCAGACGACCAATTTCTTACAGTGAACACTTTGTAATTATATTTGAAAATGAAAATTAAATGACACTTAAAGGCAGGTTGTCACACTCACTGAAGTGTGCATGTAGTTAGTGGTACTGCTCAGACGTGATCGACAGTGTGACTGCATGACTGCAGTTTGTCACTGCGGGGGGGCTCTGCCCTACAAACTATCTCTGTATCCTCAATCCAACCTCCTTAAGGATCCTTGCATTTCAACACTTTTTGGAATATTATATATGATCATTCTGTAATTTCTACACAAGTTATCAATGCACTCATCTTGGTCAGTGTTGTGTTCAGTCTTTCGGTGTTCAATGATGAGTGTGGAATGTGAATCAACCAATAAACTAATTCCACGTCGCACAAACGGTCTCCTCTACAGATCGCCAGACAACAGCAGCAGCTCCTGCAACAACAGCACAAGATCAACGTTCTCCAGCAGCAGATCCAGGTGGGTGCATTTAGAGTACCACCGATCTGTGTGTGTGTTGTTTTTAATTATTTTCCTGGGCAGCGACAAGAGGACCATGAGGAAATGTATGTTTTCCAAGAGAATGGCAAACAAATGTATCTCTTATCCACATGAAATTGCCGGGTATATCTTTACGTAACATGTTCTTCACTCTCCCCTATGCTCGTCATTTACATCGGATGTTAATTGGCTCTTGGTAATTGGGAGCGCTTTAAAATATGGAGGAGAATAATTAGCACATCTTAATGAACAAAGAGAGAAAGAAGAGGAGAGTAAGAAGAGCTAATGAGTGCTGTGGCTGGTGAGGAGCCTAGAGGTGTGTGACATAAAAGAGGCTGGTAAACGCTCCTGGAAGCAGCATGGCCCACAACAGCTACGTGGCACGCCAACACAGACACACATTCATCTCCATCATTGGCTGTGCCTGTTCTACTTACTACTCTCGATGGAAACAGAATGTAATTACATTTGCATCGCGGTAGTTCCTTCTACATAATAATTATTAGAGCACCGTGGATTTTTATTTGCTGTAAACTGAAGTCATGAAAGGAAAGACTAAAGTGTGTGGGTGTGGTGTGGGTGTGTGTGTGTGTGTGTGTGTGTGTGTGTGTGTGTGCGTGTGTGTGTGTGTGTGTGTTTGTGTTTGTGTATGTGAGAGTGTGTATGTGTGTGTATCTTGTCTGATATGGTACTAGTGTTGAAGTGCAGGACCACCCAGGCTCTGTGTTGTTAGCCAAGGCCGGGCTGTACAGGATAATCAAGGGTTGGTCACTGGTTGTAGTCAAGGTTGTGGGCTTTGCTGTCTGAGGGAGCCAAGGTTATCCTGTTTGTTGATTCTGGTGTCAGGCACATCCCTCTCCATTCACCTCCCACGTCCCACACACACTGATCTGAAGTCTGTCGCTACTCATAGCCAACAGCCCTTCTCTTTAATTGTTTTCAGTGTTTGATTATACGTATTATTATATATATTATTTTATCATTTGTTTTAATTTATATTTTTTAATTTCACTATTGTATCAATCACATGTTCTAAATATACAACGACTTTGTCTTCGTATTTGTTATCCCTTGAACCCATGGATGACGGCCTCGGGGCGACCTTTACACATTTGACACACAGCTATGTTGGGTCCTGGTATGGTCCTGTGGGGTGTAGAGTCCATGCAGACCTCTCCGCCGTCCACAGCACCAAGCACAAAGGCCGGCTGCTGGGTCGTTAAAACAACGCTCTCTTTCAAGGTTTACCCGCCAGCACAAAGAAGGCTGTCTTTGTCACCAAGTTCTGGAGGGTCACCGCAAAGGGAGACCTTTTACTTAAATACTGGACGGCTTATTGGTAAAAATGAAGCCATATCATACTCGACTAAAGAGGAGCATAGTGCGAGACACTATGGAAAAACACTGACGTGTGGCAAAGTATGCACTGCTAATGGCTGAGGGGCACTCGCGTCAAGGGCTGCTCTTTACCAATGCCTTCATTAAGCATGCTTGGCACCTGATGCTTCTGCATGTGGATACCGACGTCCACATGATACCTGTGAATGTGTCTAAATGAGTGGAGGAGGTGGTGGAGGTGTTATATATAAAGAGACCCGCTTGAAACTATTGAACAGAGATGGAGAAATGTTAAGATAAGGGATTCTCCTGCATCGTCCAAGTTAGCCTTGCAAAGGTCAGCCTTTGGCCAGAATCTCTCCAACCTAAGTCTCCTCTCTGATCTCTCCTGATGAGCACACAGCGGCCACAATTAAACAAAGCATCATCGAGTCCACTGACCATCTGCTCGGCTGACAATTTGTTTCCCGGAACCTCATGTAATGCTCTTAGTGCAGTTTGATTAGGTTCAGTATTGTTTATCCCATACAAATTCCTTTGTCAGCTTACCCTGATAGTAGTGTCTCCAAATATCCATCCATCACCATTAGCGTATACGCTTTGAGGTCTATTATTGAAGCCTCTCGTTGGGATTCTGTGCTTTCATTGCAGTTCCTCTTTTAAAAATATCCTGGCCCCTTTTAATACACACCAGCTTTGACTTCATTATTACTGTATACAAGCTTGTCACAGACTTTTAGCACAGTGGTAAAGCAACGTTGGGAACTGGTCCCCCCTGCTGTTAGAATGGGAAGCAGTAGACTTTACTGGGATCCAAGTGGCCCTTCAAAGTCTCCTCTAGGTTTAGTTCAAGGGCTGAGGAAACAAAAACCAGGATTTCTCAGCTCCTGCATTGATGAAGTCACCGATCACATCAATGAACACCATAAACTGGCCTTCCAGGGCAGAACAATAAAACCACAGGGACGGTCATTTGAGCCCTCTGTTGGGAAGTTTCACATGTTCTTATAAATAAGCTTGTTTTTGAGTTTGAGTGTCTCTGGAGAACGGTGTGGTGGTGGAGATAGAGGGCAGATTAGTTCAAGAAGGTTCTGAACAAGGCATCAGGCAGTTTAATCAAGTTGTCTATCCGTTGAATGGCCATCTCTGCTTTGTCTCTGTTTTCTCATCATACTTACAAGAGGGCCAACCAGATTGAGTCTTTGTCCTTCGGGATTACAATGTCATATGCTATGAGATAGCAGCTGTTTAGCTTGCAGGGTTAGGATCTTATCAAAAGTAAAAGCTCAAGGCTTTGTGTGTTTTTCTCTCCCTGCTTGTTTGTGTTGCGTTAGTTTGTCCTCGTTGTTGAAATCAACCTGGCACTAATTGAATCCCACCAGGGGATAAACCCTGACCGGACTCACATCAAGATTAAAACACAATTCCGGGTGTTTTTCCAGCATTGTGTACGGTTGCATGTATGTAAACAAAACAACTTATTGGTCATATTCGCATTTATATATTTACCTGCATCAGTCGACTAGATATACTATTATTCAACTGGCCTCTATAGGCCTCTACATTCCACACTCAACAACCATTTTATCCTGTTGTGTATAGAAAACAGAAAATAAAAAGATTCAATGTATCCCTCAGACTATAGGCTACCTATTGGCCACCTCGCATGTGTTTTTCTTTCATTGCTATTTTCTAATTACATGTGAGTTCAAGGTTTAGTCAGGCTGTGCCAGAAGAAGTCTATAAAATGAGTTTATAAAAGGCACGTAGGGAGAGTTGCTTGTGTGCACACAGGGAACAAACACTCAGAGACTCAACAGTGATATAAGATACAAGGAATTTAATTCCCCCACAACCGGGGTCGTGGTAAATGCTTTCTATAGAGCATGGTTCAGCTCTGGGTTCACATTATCCGCACCATCACTATAGACATTGAGGACATTCAACTGGCGGACTCACAGGTATATACACAATGGTATACAAGGGCTAAACACTGCGGATAGTGCATCGACAGTAGCGGGAATGTGTGGGCATGAAGGGATGATTAGCTGTCTGAACTCTGTTCTCTGCGTTATAAGAGGCTGTTCTGTAGCATGGCTAGAGTGATGAGAAGGGCACACCAGCTATGGTAATACCCACAGAGTGAAGTCCCCCTTACAGATGTTTAGGACAAATCCCTAAGTATGAGTGTGTGCATATATAAATCTCTATATAAATCTCTCTCTCTATATATATATATATATATATATATATATACATAATTATATATATATACACATATATATACACACACATGTTGTAACAAACACACAGAAAAACACACACGCCCACACACATCAAAAGAATAAATATTGACTGAAAGGTCAGGCTGAACTCTATCTTCACACACAGGTTTCAGAAAGAAGCGCGCCAGATAAAACGCAGAGAGAGAGAGACCCGTTTAATCAGAAAGATTTCACCTGGTCAATTTGAACTGTTTGTTTTCGACAAAGACACCACAATCCCGTGATTTTTCTCCCTTCCAAGACTGGAATTCCAATGCAGCGTTTGCATTGTTCAGCAGATTCCACCGATATAGAATTTCTATCAGGGTTATTGTCTCTTGTTTTTTGATCCTTGGATGTAAAATATCCTCGTTGTGGGGGCGTCTGGTTCTGTTTACCCCCCCTTCGGTCGGTCCTGTCAGGGACCTTGACATTACCAGGCTGTTGGACTTACCTCTTATGTGCAAACACACTCACACACACATGCACAGCCACATACATACACAAACACACACACACACACACACACACACACACACACACACACACACACACACACACACACACACACACACACACACACACACACACACACACACACACACAATGAGTTTATGACGTATTCATTATGAAACAGTTTAGAAAAGTATACAAACAAATATACAAATCTCAAACCAATTGCCAATTTGTGTTTAAGTGTGCATGTGCTTGTGTGTATGGTTGTGTGTGTGTGTGTGTGAGTGTGTGTGTGTGTGCTTGTGCTTCCTTTTCCTTTAAAAGTGGATGGTAGAAAAGGTTAAAAGAGAATAGGCCTATATAATGTCGCCATCGCTTACTTCAAAGTGTCAAACGTTTTTTCACATGCGGCTTTGATGATGTGGACAAACAGTGGGAGTTAAAATGTTTTCGCTGCAAACAGTTACCAGATTGAAGACCCATTTAGTTATGAGGATTCATCTGCCCGACCGTCACAGCAATAAATCTATATTTCTATAACCAGGAAAGGTGGTTGTCAGTCTATCTAACATATTTGTAATTTAATGTTATTTTTTTACTTAATTATGTATATATTTTTTGTTAATAACAATACTCTTTACAATAAACATAATTGTTTATTTGTGAATATCATCAGTAATTGTTGTAGATATTTTTCAAACTACAATATGCATTTTATTTGCAATGCAATGAGCAGCTATTTAATCAGATGATTTTGTTTTCTTAGCAATTAAACAAGACAAAGACTCACCAAAAACCGATGTAACGGTTAATAATTTAAATAAATATCATGACGGAAAATAAACAAAGCTGCTTGGTAATTGCGCAAATATAATGGTTCTAATTTGTGTATTTTCAGACGCTTTTGTTGTGTCCCTGCCACAAATTATTTTCTCAGTGTGAGACTCTTATTAATGCACTGGGAAAAAAAAGCCAGAGAAATAGACGTTGCTAAAGAGAATGTGTAAGTTCCCCAATTAGCGCAGCCAGATCACAACTGTTAGCATGATGCAGGGAAACAATAGGGGAGGGAATGGGAGTGTGTGTGTGTTTATCTATCTGTGTGTAACTGTGTGTGAGTGTGTGTGTATTTGATTGCTCTTGTGCATGTGTGCTTGCTTTTGTGTGTGTGTGTGTGTGTGTGTGTGTGTGTGTGTATGCTTATGTGTGCATGAGTGATTGCTTTTGTGTATGTGTGTGTATTTAAATGTGTGTGTGTGTGTGTGTCTTTGTGTGTGTGTGTGTATTTACTTGTGGATGTGTGTTTGTGTGTGCGTGCGTGCCGCACAGAATGTTTGGCTGCCGCGGTTGTCCCTTGTTTTGAGGAGCGCAGTGTTGGCCTGCGTGTAGGATTATGTGAGGGCATTAACAGCCTAGTCAGACGGGCTTGGCTCTCACCCAGGGCGGCTCCGTCCAACGTGTTCCTTCCCCGTCTGAGGAGACTGTTAGCTGATGAAGATGTGCACATGCGAGGCTGAAGATAAAAGAAAGTGGCGACCCGGCTCATTAGCCCCTGTGATTTAATATATTGACACTTGGATACAAATAATTCAGTGTAGTGGTCTCGATTGGTGGGGAGGGAGGGATCAATTTAATTAGTTATGAAATGTGCCTTCTTGTCACAGCGCAGAGGAACTGCTGACTGTTAAATAAAGGCATGCACAGTTTGAACAATAAAGCTATCGGATCCCTGTTAAAAATTAATGATGCACAAAAATGTAATTGATACAGTATCAGGAGTGGCTGATGGTTTGGAAATTAAGTTAAGTGGATTAACGGCTGGTTTAGTAATATGTTTATCGTGCTAATACAAATTCATACTTCAGTAAAATACATACTTGTCGTGAAGTCGGCAGTCTGGTATGTGGGTTTTGTTCGATGATCTTTTGAAGATAACGCTGAGGGAGCTCTCTAGTTTTCTCTTTATGGACATGGCCTGCACCATCCTAACTAAGAAATTATTTCAGGCGCAAGCTAAAGTACTGTTGATCTGATTACCCTGACAGTTCAATCAAATCAACAGTACTTTAGCTTGTGCCTGCAAGCTGAGGTACATCAGATCGTTTAAAGAGCACTACATCAATACACAATCCTAAATGCTATCATAAGGTAGCAGCAATGTCAATGCATAACCATGCAGGTTAAAGCATCTCATGAGAGACTGTGGTGTGGTGGGAAACGGATCCTGTGTACTACTTCTTCATCGGTGGAATGTAGCCAAAACACACACCTCTTATTGTTTTTAATTATGCAACATAACCATGCTCCTCTGCAATTAGCAGTCAGAGTCCACGATGGTGGTGGGCTCTGACACCTCGGCAGTTTAAGCAGTGATAATGAACAGACTATCTGAGGGCGCACGCCACGCAACGCACTAGAAACGTGTAATGTCACACCTGAGTGTCTACTTTAAATCTGTCACCGATGGGTCTTTTAAACTAACCCTGGGACTAAGCCCTTTTTAATACTACCATCAATTCTCACTGGTTATATCAGCTAGCACAATACAACGGCGCAACGATTAGCAGGGCCTTTATGCCTCTCACTGGGCTTTGACAAATCTAGCAATTACGATTGCAGATTTTCGATGATGTCAGGTTTCATCAAGTACGGTATGTTTGATAATTGAGGGCTATACACAAAATTTCCCAACTATACATGCACGGTTCTAGCGTCTAGTGCTTCTGAAAGAAGTACCCGTCTGTCCTGAATAGGGTTATATAGCACCTGTTTAGATCACTATGTGACTCAGGCGCCCTCCTACCCTGGACCAGGGCGGAGGTTCGTACACTTTACATCCATTGTGCCCTCGACGGTTGAAAGGAAAATATCAGTTTGGCGGAGAACACATCTACCAGTGTGGCGCTGGCCCGGGGTCTCCTCCGGGCTCTCTGCGCAGCCTGTGTTTTCCCTGCTAATGTAGAGCAAACTGTTTTGTCTCTGCGTCGGTTTCCGCACGGCCATGGTGCTCCGCAGTGGGCACCCGCGCAGGGCGAAAGATCTGCATTAATGGCTTCTACTGTGTGCCGGCAGACTGCTGGGAGAAAGGGGGCCCGTGTTTTCTTAGGGCTCAGGGTGGCAAAGCAAAGCATTCAGCCCATGGCTCACGCAGAAAAAAAAAGACCTTTTTTGTTTTTTTTGGGGGTGGGGGTTTGAACATTCCCTAAAGGAACACAATGAGTGACTCATTTGGTCCGACACATTTTCTTAAAATGTATTTCCCTGAGCATTGAATTATGATAAATAATTTAACAAGTGTCATAATTCCTGTAGTATGAAGAATACAGGACATTTGTTTATTTACCAAATATTCATTATTTTATATAAAATAGGATGACGTTCTAAAACCTGCCTCTCATTATTAGGTGTGCCATGATTTGGGACAATGTTCAAAAGTCTTAACACTTGTTTGTGCTCTCCCTCCCCCTCAACACACACACACACACACACACACACACACACAGACACACACACACACACACACACACACACACACACACACACACACACACACACACACACACACACACACACACACACACACAGACACACACACACACACACACACACACAGACACACACACACACACACACACACACACACACACACACACACACACACACACACACACACACACACACACACACACACACACACATACGCACACACAGCCCTGCTCTCTGCTGAACAACAGACAGGGCTCTGTTGTTCTGTGGCCCCAGCAGCTGGGAGGCCATAGTGAAGATAGAGAGCCAGTCTATCTGGGTGGGGAGGGGGGTGCACAGCCGCTGTGTGGATAATACCATTATTAGATTATGGGCTGTTCTTCTGTCTCACTTTTTAGAAACACTATATTTTCCCATTTACTTCCTTTGGAGGGAATGCGATAATATAGAGCATTCTTTGACGGCTGCTACATAATCCTATGCCTGTACACGTTTGGTTCAGGTGAATAGAACATGTTATGTTATGTAAATTGACTTGCAAGAAACATACTAAATAACATACAGTGAGGCCGTGGCTGTGTGGTGTTGAACCTGACCTATCCGGCAGCAGCTACAGCACTCTCCCTGAGGCTCCTCTGCATGTTCCAACCCCCCCCCCCCCCTGGCCTCCCAGCCACGTTCACATCACATGTTCCCGGAGGACTCTCCAACTAGTCTGTGTCAAATGGTCTTAAAGAGGCGGGCCTCCTGCGGTATCAGGGGGCATTTGACGTCTTCCCTGTTTCCCTACAGCAAGGATGTAGGCCTGGGATAATGATGCTGACCCCGAGAATCACTCGGGCACAACACAAGGGACACTTTGTGTTGCTTTGTGTTCTTTGTTTGTAGTTTTTTGGTTTCATTATTATATACGTTGTTTGAGTGTATGAAACGTGTTCACGCCAGAACCTCTTTCATTTTGAGGCCAGACCATGACCGATTCCTCCTGGTTTCACACGTTTAACCGACCCATTCATTCAGAATAAGAGATTGATTGGACATTATGGGTAGATTTAACAATGAAATTGGGATTATTCAAATAATTCAATTCATTATGTTGACAAATTGTACTATTATTATTATTTGTAGAAGTATAATTATTATTATGATTATCATCATTGTTATTTACATTATAAGTAGTATTATTCTACATTAATATACAATATAATTTTTCTTTAACATGATAATGCTAAGTAAATAATTTGTTATTTATGTTACTTACATATTGATTCGAACAACACCTTGGCTGCTCCTCATGCAGCAGTGTAAGGGTGCTCTAAATCTCTCTGAATTAGAACACAGTGTGCATGTTTCCAAGGAATTACATGCCGTTTTAGCGCACATTGCAGAGTAAGAATGTCATGAAAGTCAAGAGGGGATACGGGGGGGGGGGGGGGGGGGAGAGAGCTAAGAAGTGGGTCTAAAGGATGGAGCGGGGAAACACTGCCCTGCCCTTCTTCTTAAACGCCTGCCTACTTCATGTAGACATATTGGGATGGCTGTTTTCCAAGGGAGCTTGTTTTACTGTTCGAGGTATTAGTGGAACAAGAATTAATCTATTGGTTCTTCCCCTTGGAAGGCCCCGGCCTCACCCAGAGGCCTGGGTTTCCTGCACCACCCTTTCATGGCAGGGTCTCACACACTGACAGGACTGTGTGGACACGCTGCCGCGCCGCCTGTACGCAGTCAGACCGCACCTTTTGTCAGTCTAATCGGCCGCATCTCGAGCACAGAGAACTCATTCTGGGACTCAAAGTGGTCGTGTTTGAATAGCAATGGAAACATAGCATGGCTGTTGGTACAGGTAAGACCAGAGGTGTGGTCAAAACAAAGGCTCAAGGTGGACCTACACCTCCCCAATGGATTGGCCATAAGGTCTTGAGTATGTCAACAAAGCATACACAAACACATTTTTTGTATTGACTCAATAACCTTCAGATTCAAAACAAGACAGACCAGTGCCACAGAGCATGTTTCTGTGGGAGTGTCGTGTTTCTAAAGCTGTGACAAAACAAGAGATGGAGTACCCCCATTCATATCCAGCAAGCTCCTTCTGGTTTCTGCTACCAAACAACACTATAGTCCCGGAGAACCAAGCTGCACCCAGTGTGCTGCAGCCGACATGGGGGCAAGATGGATGGCAGCTTTTGCAAAGGGTCCCATTACCTTCCAATGGCACACCACGGATGGGTTTCACTCTCACTTGGAGCTACGTGTGATCTATCAGTTCTTTAGTAACAGCTGCACTTCGCCGGATTCGCCACGCTCCTTCTTGTTATATAAAATCAGAACAACGGTGAGGTGAGGAAGAGTGTTCAGAGGGTGCGGTATTGGCTTATTGGATAAAAACGTTATTAAAAGCAAAGAGACAACATGTTATTATTATTGCATTTGTATTCTGTGATTACACAGTGTACTTTTTCCCTGAACGGCCTACGGCTCTGACGTTAAAGCTGTCGATCAATTTGGATGTCAGACAGTTTGATCACTTTCGGTCGTATTGTCAGCCATACTTACAACAAGCTTTACGATATGGTTTGAGATACGGTTTGATACTCGTTAAATCAAAGGAGCGCAGATCGAGCCGAGATAAGCCCCAGTGCGAGCCACGTATTCAAATATGTCAAGGAGTAATTCTCCATAATATGAGAGCATGATCTAGCTGGTATTTTCAAGAGAAATCACACACTCGAAACATGGTGAAATGAATACACGCGTCTCCGTTTTTTCTCCCCATCCTATTAGTTGGCCAAAGCGACGTTCTAAAACCAGGGTCTATGGTGAGGAGTTAATCCCAGCAGGGATCAGGGCAGTGTATGCAGGGTTCGGAGGGATAGCCGGTAGGGGGTCTTGGGCATCTAGGGGCCTGTATAGAGACCGTAATAGACAGTGAGGAACATGGGTGTTGACAGGGACCCCGTGAGTGCTGTAATGCGCTGTACGTCTCCATTTGTGCTCAGGGTTGGGGTGCCGCTGCCTTTCAACGTGTGTGTGTGTGTGTGTGTGTGTGTGTGTGTGTGTGTGTGTGTGTGTGTGTGTGTGTGTGTGTGTGTGTGTGTGTGTGTGTGTGTGTGTGTGTGTGTGTGTGTGTGTGTGTGTGTGTGTGTTTAAAGGGGAGCTTATTTTCTTTCCTATATCTATGCCACATCACACATAGCCCAGTCTTCTGAAAAATGTTAAAGTCTGCTTGAAAAAACGGAATATTTTGTTTAATTTAAATGATTGTCTTTATTTTTCTTTATTTCCACTTTATTAATGAAATGCGCTAGCTGTTAAGCTTCTGTTAGCTAACTGTTGAGCATCATTAGCTAGCTTTTGATGATAGCTAAAGTCAAAGCCACAGAGGTCAGAATCTGGCTAGAGCCCCTTCCTGACCACTCTGATTGCCACCTAATGGCTTATCCCTTGAATATGCTCCCCATCACACAAGCAGGCTGGTTCCATTCGTCACCTTCCAGCCTGGCCATCCTTGATGGGAAAACAGATTGCACGCTGGCCCACTACAGCCGTCACCAGGTCATCTGAATAGATGATACATGTTGCTGGATCCCACCATCACCACCACCACCACCACTCCCCCCCTGGTGGAAACCTCTGTTGATGTGTGTGTGTGTGCTGGCAGAGACGACCCAGCCTTTGGCCCAGTCTGTTCTGACTGATCACTACAGATGCCCCTCTTTAAGTATTCCAAGTCAGATCCTCAGTGTGGCGTCTTGAGGGAGCCACAATAGCACCTGTTCCTCATAAGATAGCTGATTCATGTGTCTTTAATGAAGCCGCGGGGCAGATGGTGTGAAACGGCATTATACTGTACTTAGCCGCGCTAAGACAAAGGGAGCGCGCCACCAGTGTAACAATGCGGCCGTGAGCAGGGGGGAGTAGGGAAGGACGCTGCCCAAGTGCCCCGCTCACATCTGCTGCGCTTCACCCTCAGCTTCCTCAAGATGATCTTGGCAATAGAAATATTCTGGGCACTCGGCCCACAGATGGATGAACGTGGGGGTAACTCTTAAAGAGGAGGCATGAGAGGGGGGGGGGGGGGGGGGGATTGGATGTGTAGTCACAAAGGAGAAAACTGACACCCACACACACATACACACACACACACACATGTGTACACACACTCATACGCATGCACGCACACAGGCACACACACACACACAAATTAAACCCTCTTTCATACATTATACATTTTCTGCCATCATTAGAATAGCATGAAGCAAAGATTAAAGACAAACAGGATTCAAAGAAAGTGGGGGAAATCTGTGAAGAGTGTGTAGGGTGGCATTCATCTTAACCCTGCCGACTTGGTTTAATAAAATCTCTTTCCTCCCAATCCCATGTTAAAGAACTTCCAATTAAATATTATACAATTGTTAAATACATAAGTGCATTGTCTGCTCTGTCTCTCTGCCAGCCAATAAGTGACAGACTGCCAAGACATGCTCCTCTATTTGAAGTGCCTCTAGACTTGATTTCCCGTTCTCTGACATTATTTGATGACTGCAAGGAGCTCGTTATAGTACAAAACAGCAATGCAAAGTCAATGCACCGATTTATTTTACTTTTGTGAAAAAACTATGTATAAATAGAAATATCAGATTATGTCTTACACATATTCATGGTAATTGTTGAAGCTGACCCCTTGACATTTTACCAAGGAAAATATACAATATGCACATTTTAATTAAATGATATTGTGATATTATGTGGAAGCACTGTGGAAGATGTATTTGTGTTTCAGGAAGAAAAGCTTTTAGTTAAACGTGGGGAATCTGTCCAAATTTGTGCGGCACAGTTTACTGTTTGACGAGTAGATCTTAAGAGATAATTACACAGTTCTACTTGCTTGGCAACATGTACTTCATCAAACTCCTTTTTATTGACAAAGACCGAGTGGTACAAACCGGGAAGGAAGTGATAGACATATATTACTATTTTTGAAGCCAGCATTTTAGTGTAGTTTTTTTGTAGGACAACCACTATCAAACAATAAATGTTAAGTACAAATGTATTTATTGATTTTAGAATTTGATTATTTTTGCTCTAAAAGTGCATATTCATATCACATGTCTTGTTATACACTATACGAAGTGTGCACAAATATTTCCATGGATATAATTCCCAGTCCGTGCTGAAATTAATAAAAAATATTAAACAATAAAGGCCTGTGAGGGCTGTACATTTGGCTGCCAAAAGCAGCAAAAACATACGCAGATACAGTGAACAGCTATGTTCCCTTGAAACGCCCCTGACCCCGCCTCCCACCAACCACCCGCCCGTCACTTCCCTGACCCCATGTCGTGACATTACTTACTGCACGTTTCCATATGCTCTATACGTGTTGGGCCACAGTCCATCTTTAATCTGTCCAGTCCTTCTGGAAACCTGGAACACCCACACACACATACTCACACTCCCACACACACAAACAAACACACACACACACACACACACACACGCATAAAGATGTTTTATTTGAGTACATTTATTGAAAACTGTTGGGTCTTTCTTTCCCACCAGCAGCACATTTTACATCCTGAAGGATTACGATACTTTTCTATTCTCCTGTAATATAACTTTCTACACTTGCACTTCTGTTAAAGCCCCGTAGACATAAAAACGACTTTATTTATTTCGTTTTCAGTCGAGCTCTGCACCTCTGGACGGATCAATAAAGTGGTTTTAAGTAGGTCTAGCTCGCGAGCTGTAAGAGAGAATACCGGGCCCAAAAAACACCAGTCAAGGGCATGGGGGGGTGAAAAAGTGAAGATCATAAGCAGACCTCAGCGAGAAACAGGGGGACGCCGTCGCTCAGAGCAGGTTGATTTCATGCCCCAATGCAGCGACGGTAATTGCACCCAGACCCCGTTTTATTGCGACTTGATTTTAAAGAGGGATGAATAGAGAGACATTCTGTAAAGTGTTTATTTTGGGGGCTGACCTTTATTAACCCTCTTTCGCAGGGCAGGTTCCCCTGAGGTAGCCCGGGTCCGCGCTAGATTAACCCTTGCAGGCCCATGGTAGCCGGGGCTGCTCCCCATCATGGCCCACCAGGAAGCAGGGGGTGACAGTAAGATTGGACCTTAGGTCTGCGCGTGTGTCCCCTGAAACCGCCCCCCCCCCCTCCCCCCCCTGCCAAGCATATCCTCAGACATATGCTTCTCCACCAACTGTTCACACATGCTTGAACTCACACCAACACACACGAAAGAAAAAGAAGAATGCAAACACACAGAATACATGCAGAAAACACACACACACACACACATGTACACACACAATTGTATAGCTCATGATTATACTGCTAAAGTAGCTTCCCTTGACATATCCAATGGGAGCGTTATGATCAGGGTCGATGGTGAAGGATAATATGTGATTGGAACAGAGAGCCAGAGGATGACATTAAAATGATATACAGCATGCAGCCAGCAGTTTTTGGTCTGTCTCAGATTTTTTTCCCCAACCAGAAAACATTTGTTGTAAATTACTGGACTGTGGGGAATGGATGCTTTTACGGTCTGTGTAAGTGATCATCCAAGATTATGGGCCAAATGCTTTATAACTAAGCAGATGATCTTCTTTTATCAGTTCACTGTGTATGTGTGTGTGTGTGTGTGTGTGTGTGTGTGTGTGTGTGTGTGTGTGTGTGTGTGTGTGTGTGTGTGTGTGTGTGTGTGTGTGTGTGTGTGTGTGTGTGTGTGTGTGTGTGTGTGTGTGTGTGTGTGGTTATGGAGTGAACTTGTGCATAGCTTAGTTGAACCTTAACATGTGTACAATGCATTATATAACTCCCGTCCTGGACTTTCGGTAACGGCAATGTTGTTTTCGCAATCCTTGTGCGATTTGAAATAACCATTATGATCGTCGCCTTCATCATCAGCTTTCATTCATGATTGATTCTTCATGGTCCCAGCTCACACACCGGCTCTAAAGGCCCAGCGAGGTGAGGGATGGATCTAACAATGGGTCCTTGGCCGGGCCCTTTGATGTAGCGAGGTGAAATTGTGTCTCAGATGAAGAGTAGACGCGGACGGGCCCGGTACCGCGTTAGCCCACGTGGTCCGGCCGTCACTGGAGAGTTCCCCTCTGTCAGTACACGTTAGGGCAAGCTGTGATCTCCCCCCTTCCCCCTCCACCGCCCACCCCTGGCATGGGCTGTCTGTGTGTCTCTATGTGCCTGTGTGTGTCTCCGCTCAGGCCTGCCTCTGATCTCCTGCCTCCTCTTTGTTCAGCAGGTCCAGGGTCACATGCCTCCGCTCATGATCCCCATTTTTCCACACGACCAGCGCACGCTGGCAGCCGCTGCAGCCGCCCAGCAAGGCTTCCTCTTCCCTCCAGGAATGTCTTACAAGCCAGGTACGCTTTCCTCTTCACTACTCCTTGTTCCTGTTGCTCTGCCCTGCTATCGTGTACGCCTGTAATCCCTGTGTGAATTCCCTATAATGTCTTTGCGTAGCAGACGTGACGAAGTGCATGTTATTTATAGATGACCCCTTCTCTGTCTGTATCACTTTGATTGTAGTCGATGTGAATAGCCCTAGTGTCTCCCCAACTGGATCCATACGTACTGAGCTTCTTCACAGTGAACAATAGACATGGGTGAAGAGGCCGGAATGTAGAAGTTCTCCTCGAAATTAGAGAGAAAGTATCACACAGGAGTGATCCGGCTGGAGTCACTGTTCAGGGATCCTTTGTGGGTGCGGGGGGGGGAATTATTAACATAAAACAAAAAGCAAACTGACTTCCAATTATACAAAAATTTCCTGATTTGTAATGACATAGCGATGTGGGTAAGAGGCAAAGGGAATCAAGGACAAGGGAATAATGCGTGTGCCGGCAGTGTGAATCCAGCACAGCAAATACCAAATAACAGGCCCTTCCTGAAGGTGCAACTTTTCCAGTTGCCTGTAACAGCATGCCTTCTTCTCTCCTTTTGTCTTTTGAATAGAGGCAGGGGGGGAAAGGCTCCACACGCAAGCATTCCAAAAAACACATTTGTGGGAAATTGCCGTAACATGTTGATTGATTCCCTTGCGATGCAGTAACCTTTATCCTTTATCTGTGCCTGGTTCATTCTAGTGAGAATTAAAGATGTGCCACCAATGAGTACTGTAATTAAATATTAACAAAGAACCGTGGACCGGGTCGCTCCCTGCTGCTGCTCTCAGCCTCACACCTTTTGTCTGTCTGTCCCAGTCTGTGTGTTTGTATGTGCGTGTATGTCTCTCTCTCTCTCTCTCTCTCTCTTTCTGTTTGCGTGTCTGTCTGTCTGTGTGCCTCTTTCTTTCCCTTTCTCTCGCTGTCTGTTTGTCAGTCTATCTGTTTCTCTTTCTCTGGCTGTCTGTCCATCTCTCTCTCTCTCTCTCTCTCTCTCTCTCTCTCTCTCTCTCTCTCTCTCTCTCTCTCTCTCTCTCTCTCTATCTCGCGCTCTACCTCTTTCTGTTGTCCTCTTTCGCACTGTCTCTCTTTCTCACTCTCTTCTTTACATTTTTTGTGTGCATGAACAGAGATAAATGACACAGACAGATCCTTCTCTGGACCTTGTCTGACCGCCCGGGAGCAGTAGATTGTAAGAATAAAAATAGACATTCATAGTTAGATTAGATTCAATAGAGGAGGCCAGACTCTAGTCTATTGGATCCGATCACTGGATCACAGAGCAGAGTCTGCAGAAGAAGAAGAAAAAATAAATGTATAAAAACACGAGGAAGTCAGCAGGTCCTTTGCAGGGAAAGATTAAAAGGTGTAGTAGTGCAGTTAATGAATGAACTATAAAACCACATGAGAGAAAATAAAGTCAGCTATTTTGGAACTATGGAGCCATGACAGCTTAAACAAAGTGCCTGGGGGAGCGGCCGTGCCCTGTGTGTTTTTCTCCCATAGATTCAGCTTGGAAAAATATTTAGCTGAAATAAACGCAGCCATTATGGCAACGTGGTCAGGGGTCGCCACGTGCGTACTGCCTGCATTATTCATGAGTTCATAAAAAAGTGGCAAAAAAAATAAAAAGACTTTAGCGCTCACACAGGGATGTATTCCGGAGTAGCCTATTATCTCCAGCCCCTCCAACACAATATACCCAGAGAGATCACCGCCCACCTGCAGAGCTTACAGGACGCCCACCATGGCCTCTTCCTGTGCGACGCGAGCGGCCAAGCGTCCCCTCTTCCAGCTTTGCTACACGCTAATCTGATAGCATCATAATGAGCGCCGCTGCTGCTGATGACCCCTCCAGCCCCGCGGTGTTGACGTGGCAACAGAGCCATTCTAGCGCCGGTGGTGATAAGTCAATGCAGGCTGTGCTCAATGGTGCCTGGTGTTGCACGGTAGAGAGCAGCAGACCCATAGAGTTGCCAGGCCATCCTTTAAACAAATAGACAGGACAGGGGAACTCACCCCCCCCCACCCCACTACACTCCTAGCTGCTCTCTTTATGCAGACGGCCATGCCACCAGTCCTCGTATGCATCTAATGGATGCTCAGAGTGACTCCAAAAGTCATTGGGTCTCTCTTCCGAGACGGGGCCCCTGACTCCGGTGCGACGCCCCGCTGGACGGGCTCTCTCCCTCGTTCAGTGATATTGACACGTATGACTTAACAGCCTTTGATACCGCGGCGTATTGCCCCATGTCTAACGACTCAACGGACATTACCGCTTTTGTGTGATGTTCAGGATTATGCATTTGAGTTTAAGCTTCATAAAGGAAAGATTAAATGAAGCAAAAGTCAAATCCGCCTAGATGTTGGCTTATGAGCTCAATGAGGACTAATCTTCTAACAAGAAGGTTTTTGGCTTCTGCCCCACAGAGGCAACTTACGCATTTACACAACGCATACGTGTCAATATTTATGGAGGCTTAAACCCAAATTACTTTCACATTTTTGGGCTTATAGGACTGCACGGAACACCTGTTTTGTTGTGGACAGTGAACAAAGGTGTGTAGGCCTCCAGGTTCCACTTCTTTCAACCCAGCCACCCAAATGCCCACGTGTCTTCCTCATATCATCCAGACTAGGGCACCTGGCAGTGAGCTCAGTTTACGACAGCAGTAGGCACCCCAACACACAGAAGCGGAGGCCGCCTGCAAACGCTAGTGTACTCATTCACCAGGTGCCATCACCTGAGAATCATTTCTCACCCCTCCATCTAGAAGTCAGCGAGGGGTCACTCTGATAAAGAGCGGAGACAGAGCGATCGCATAAAGAGAAAGTGCAGACATAACCACCATGCCCGGCCTGGCCCCTCCCATCCTGCCCGGTACAATTTGAAATCACTTCTGCCTTGTGATTTTATTTGCTCCTGCCCTAAAATGGGGATTGGATTTCCATGGCCTATATCACAATGTGCTGTGCTGTACAAGATTGCAAAGTGAAGGCAAGCAAAAGGAAAAAATAGGGTGGGGGGGACGGGGGGACGGGGGAAAGTGAAATAGAAGGTAGCCTATATGCATTTACCTTCACGCCGGTGGCTTCGTGGCTCCATATGTTTGTGAGGAGAAGTGACAGGCAGAAGTGGGGTCTGAACTAGGGCCAATGCCCCCCCCCTGCCTCTCAACACATATGCTTCAATTCAACCCCCCCACCCCTAACCCCCACCCCCGGGTGCGCTGGGCTGGCCTGCCTGGCCGGGGCTGTTCTGCCTGTCTCGAACACACTGGGGTTGAGTGTGTAAAAGCTTCTGGTACTCAGTTATACACTCAGCACCCCTGTGAGCATCAATCATACAGCCGGCCTCTTTTTTTTATATCACTGTCCATCACACACACACACACACACACACACACACACACACACACACACACACACACACACACACACACACACACACACACACACACACACACACACACACACACACACACACACACACACACACACACACACACACACACACACACACACACACACACACACACACACACACACACACACTGATGGCTGGCTGGCAGCACTGCACAGTCATCGAATAAAGCTGTTGTTTAGAACATTCTCTCGGCTGGTTCACAGCTTCGTGTGCAATAACGTTCGTTCCTTTTTCTTCCTCCCCTTGGCCGTGCGATTGTGACTGCACACGTGTTTGAACTCGTTCCCATACAAATGATCTCACTGTTCTGCCAAAGCTATCGCTATGAAACAAACAATGTTCTGTCAAACAATGGGCGAGACAAGTCTACAGCTGTATGAAGTACACCTGAGAGTACATGTTGCCTCTCTATAAACCCACGCTCATTCCCTGGGAAGATATTCAACATGCACTCTGTAGACCACTAATGCATACATGCACATGATCGCACATGTCCAAACACTTACACGTTTACACACACGTACACACACACACACACACATATTTGTACAGGCTTAAAGACACTTGCTTCACACACACAGACACACGCAC